>NW_020214026.1:275637-299597 GCF_003070985.1 Temnothorax curvispinosus
GAGAGAGAGAGAGAGAGAGAGAGAGAGAGAGAGAGAGAGAGAGAAATATAGATGACGTTTATGAACTTTGTATCAAGCATAACGTAACATACATATAACAGAGAGAGAGAGAGAGAGAGAGAGAGATTTTAAAATTTTTCTTTCTATTTATGTATCCATTTATCTTTTTCTCTTTATAAATTAAAGATTTTTTATTCTATTATTATTATAACGATAAATCTATATTTTATATAAAAATATATCTAGAATAAGGTTTATACGTGATTTCGACCGGAAGGGATTAAATGGCGCTAGTATATGGTCGATAATTTGACGGTTTAATTATCCAACGTCGATGGGAGGAAAATGTGGCGGAATAGTTCTATAGATTAATATGGACATTAGCAAATCATCTTTAAAATGAATATGTAACAAACGCGATAGAATATTGATGGAGGTTGCTATTGTATCGATTGTATACTAACGCCGTTACATGAAAGGGATACCTTAGTCAGAAAAACGAGGACGTTAGAACAAAATGAGCGAGATTGTTGAGAACGAGCTTATACTGTATTCCTTTATGATCCAGGACACATTGACGAGCGAGTTTCGCATTTTACGCGTGCTTACTTTCTTCGCGTTCACGTGGGAAAAGGTGACAAAGAAATCTCGAGCAGAAGTTCTTACAATATGGAATACCGATTCACGAATGACATTGACTTCATATCGATGATAATCTGCGCACTTCATGGAAGAGTCGAATAGAAATCTAAAAGAGCGCATTAAGAACTTAATATAAAAATACACACATTTATAGAAAACCCTATAACGATATAGAAATTAACGATTTATTATGTATTACGACGCTACACGCAAAAGTTCTAGAAAATCAAATAGAAATGAGCGTTCTCGCGAAATCGCGGCGCTTTGCCACCGTGCTTTTTGCAGATTATTTATCAATCTTAGTGGTAGTCGGGTTGCGGTGCGTGCAGGTGCACCGTGATCTGACACAGATCCGCCACAAGAGAAAGAATTAATTTTATTTGTGCAGCGCTTCGACACGCGGTGATGGAAGAAGAGAAAAAGTTCTTCCTTGGAAACTGTTGTAAAGTCTATTCTCGGACGAACCAACAAATCTAAAGTGTTCTTTTCAAAGACTAATTAAATAAAGTTTGCTTTAACTTTCTTATACGGAACGTTATGAAACTCTTGTTTACAAATTCCTGACCATTGTCAGTGCTTAACATTTCATGCTTTGCAATCAATGGCATTCTGTCAGAAATGTACTTAATTCTTCCGTCGAAAACAAAACTTAAGTTTGAGTTTTAAATTTGAATATAAAAATACATGGAATAAGCAAAAAATATACAAGTGTAAGCAGATGTAATTAAAATTCTATTACAAAAATAAACAAAGAATAATAATTTGCAGAATTTGCTTAAACCGAAATTTTTACCAAACTAATTCTAATAAGCACAAAGATTATAGAAATATTAAATATATATAAACAATTGCAACAAATGATGACTCGCCTCGATATATCAAAAAAAGATTCTTGGTCAAAGAACTTCTATATAGATAAAAGGTATTATAGTTCGTTAGATCTGTATACTCTTTGTACACATCAAAGGTATGTCTTTTCCTTTGCATATACAATCGATGCAGTTGCGACAAAATATTCTTAATCTAGCAGTTCTGCAGTACTTCTTTAAATAGTATTATTGACATTATTTGACCTAGATATGCATTTAATATTCTGTCCAGTTATGGACTAATATACGTTTATGCACTTAATAAAGAACACGGGCTACTCACCATCCAAAACAGAGTTTCGTTTGCGAAGTTACTGTATTGGTCTATTGTTGACAAAACGCTAAATATGAGGCACACCAATACCACCATGAACCTGAAAACATAAATACATTACGATATATATATATATATGGCCAATATACCAATTTGATCGAGAGAGAGAGAGAGAGAGAGAGAGAGAGGTTCTACTATAAAATTCTAGTCAGATAAATAATTGATTAGGTCGATTCATTAGAAGCGTAGAATATCAAATATTAAAATCAGATTTATATCTAAAACGACTTTAAAATCTCAATTTAACTCTATATCACATAATAAATATAGATTAAAGCTTGATTCTATAAAATTTCGCCTGGAACGAGCGATTTGATTCATCAAAAGTGTGGGCTATCATATTCATATACACATTCACATTTAAAATGATTTTAGATTCGTTGAATTTATTCGTTATTTTTTTTTAACTTTTAGCTCAATCATTCTCATACTATTAAAAACGTTTCGTGATACGTTTGTAATAATCATTAAAGAAAGAAGTTGATGCTGCCGAACTATTGCATTTTTCTTTAGTTTTAGATCTTTACATAAATGTAGAATCTGATTTCTGACGCGAAAATATGAAATGTGATTACGATGACATATGATATTGGAGATACTCCTCAACAAAGAATATAAGAAATAAATATGAAAGAGATACGATGGTTTTGGATCACCTTATGTGACGTATAATGTAAATTTCGTATTATTATTAATAAACTTTCATTAATAATAATCCAAATTAGTATTAAACCTCTAATTACAAACGCTTAAACCACCGATATTAAACAGCAAACCCAACATATTACAGCGCAACGAATATACTCAATGATTGAAATGTGAATTGAAACATAAATTACATTATTATTAACTATGTATTATATATTGCATATTGGCTATGTATAATATTTCAGTTTGCGCGTCAGCTAAAACTTTGTTTTAATTCCAATACTCGGAATAATAAAACTGCTGCTAAGCTTACCTGTTCTTTCACTAATTGTTAGAAGGAATGGAAACAAACTTTTTCATACAAAATCTTGATAGCGGCAAAAGGACCAATTGTAGCACATTACGATGTCATACTTTATGATGCCCCTTTATGTCATACCCCATTTAGTGTTATCTTTATTTGTCTAGTGCCCTAGTCATTAACTTGGCCGATTTCCTTGGATTTTTATATTTTTCTTACATCATATAAGTACACATTTATATATAGAGAAATAGCTCTAGGATATTAATAACAGCATTACATATACATTTATTATGCTTCGATCTCATGTCCTGCAAAGAAAGGTATATAATACATCGACCGAAGTACATCTACTACTCCAGCGGGCATCATTCATTGAAAAACTTTGCGGATTCGTGCATTATTCAATAGGCTGTTTTTCATTTCTTTCAAACTGTCGCCAAGCACCGCAACCTTTTAAATAATTCATTATCAAAACAAAACGCGGCAACGTATCCGCGAAACAAATCGATCGTTGTGAATATACGTAAGGTCTCTTGCTTTGCTTTTTTCATTTCGCCGACGCTTTATATTTTCATTTGATTTTGGACGAGTGATCGAATAAGCGAGAAACTAAAACTGTTAAAATTTTATAAGATCTTTTTTGGTTTTATGTTTTATACACATTATATTGTACAATACTTTTCTGTCATTAATGTCTTAACACATCTTGTGCACTTCTCGTATATATGATCTTAACGTCACATTTTTCGGCCAACTTGAACTCAATTCTTTTTTTTAGTAAGAATCAAAATAATAAATCAAAGATATAATGTGCAAGGAAAGTGAAATATGCTTATAAGTAAGCGAAAAAATTTTTTATCAGAGTTACGTGGTTACATTTTTTGCTGTACATCTAAAATTGAACCCGAGATATTTCTACATTGTGGAATAGTTGTACGTGTGATTAGTAAGGAGATACATCAAGTTAGCTAATACAAATTTGTACAAATTTTTCGAAATTAACCGAGTTTGCCCAACATGCGAATAACAGATAACTATGATATGCTAAAATTCTTTTGTGCATCTTGTTGCAAGGGGTGATTGTACGGGAATTTTCAAAATAAGATGAGTCGCATAAAAATATGCAATAAAAATCAGATTTTACGCTAAGAGTTATCTTCGCCGTTCTTAGAGATATTTTAAATCGGCAAACGGGTGCTGTTTCGGAATCGTTTGTACGTGTTTGTATCGCCGCTAGTTTCGTTTGTAGTTTTAAAGGGGTGATTGTACGGGAATTTTCAAAATAAGATGAGTCGCATTCTTGACAATATGCCACGTTATCGAACTGCTGCTTTTGACGACTCGAAAGTTAAAACGCTACAGTCGGACATTGCCACGGTATAGTGTTTTTCATTTTGCGCCCGATGTACTCTGCCGTCATATCGAACATGCCATTCATTTCCGGAAACCTATATCTATTTTTCTTTTATACTAAAAACATCTACATAATCTGTTTTTACAACTATTTCCCGGACAGCTGTATATTTTTCCATTTGTACTCCCTTCATGTTTTAACGCCTTAACTTTAAGAGCAACAACGCTCTAATCTATATAAAAGCATGCATGGTTGCGAGTTCTAGTGGTTACTTTACATATTTACGCCGTACATATGTATACCTATGATTTTCATCTTTTTTTTTATTTTATTTTATTTTATTTTATTAGTTGCTAGTATCGCTACATTTTAGATACCAGTTTCTTATACAAAATAATCCTGGAACCTGGAACTCGTATATGCTTTTTCTCTAAAAGCCGACAGTATAAAGTAAATTTTCAAATTTTTCGTAAACTCACCTTCAACCTGCAACCATGCGTGTATAATACATACGACTGTTGCATGATCGTATGTGATTTTTCGTGCGGCTTTAATGCCGCATCATTCATACAATCGTTAGACGGCCGACTAATGAAGTCGCGCTGCGCACGAAACGCCACTGTAAATATTTAATTGCTCGAGTAATCCTATTGATCGGCGTTACGGTGCCTGTTATTTATATCTATTATCGTACTATTACTAACCCAATGTTAATGTGATCGAGAAGGGAGGATAAGAGCGAGAGGGATAAGAGTCATTCAATCTCGAAAGCGAAGGAATTTGTGGAGGAATCCGCCCGTTTACTGCATATCAAATTGAACCTCGAGACATAGCAAATGCAACTCCCAACCAATAAATTTCTCTTCAAAGAATTCCTTTCTCTTTTGCATCATTTATAATTATAATTATATTATATAGATTATTATTATATTATAATTTTCCTTTGTTTCAACTATATATGTAATAAAACAATATTGAATTTCCAGAAATTAAATCAAGAGAAAATGAGAGAATATGTCATTAAAATGACATCAAAACAGTTTTACATTACAACTTCACTTAAATCTGAAAGCTTTAATTTTAGCTTTTCGTTGCAATTTTGAATGAAATAATTGTTTGTCGAAAAATACAATTATCGTGATTTTTAAAACGCTGCAATGGTTAACAGTGACACATAAGTGTATTGTCCTGAGTGACGTTAAAAGATAAAAGAAAGTCCTGTTAACGGAGATAATTCTAATTCGACTGGCCTACTTTCGAACGGGCGTAAATAGCAGCATGTTGTTAGGCCCAATGCATATGCAAGCTATTTGCGTGCGGCGTGTTATTTTTAGATGAGAATTGCACGTGCGCGCGCGCGCGCGTGAGCTGATATATTGATATCGCGCATATAATGATGCCCATGAAGATTACATATCGTGCCGTGCAAGGTTGTTGCTAAATTTTTCAATAATTCAAACGCGATCAGAAGGCGCGAATCTGACCAATGAGAGTAAAATCAATCCGATTGAAAAATCACGACCGATTTGCACGTAAATGCACGTAGTTTAGTGAACGGAATGTTGGACATGAGCGACACTCGCGATCTATTTACAATAATATAAAATACGGAGCATGGGCGTAAGGCGTAATATTACAAAGTTGCATAAACAGACGTACACGGATTGATTTTCAGCGAGGTATCTTTGATCTTTTCATTTTTCCAATTTGTCGGGAGCGACAAGGGAATTGCATTCATCAATCGCGCGCAATATACTGTATATTATTTGTTCTCTTCATCAATTAATTACAATTACATTATTTGTCAGTTAATTTGTTGATTCCGCGGGAATCGAGATTCAGTGCAGCACGCGTAAGGACAAATTCAATTTTCTAGAGAATGATTAATGCGCAGATATACTTATTTGCGCATGTCGAACGATCTCGTGCGATCGGAGTATCGAGAAGTTTATGTTATTTCGAGCCCTCGGAGAGATCCCTTTGTAATTAAACTGCGATGAGTATGAATAAATAATGCGACACAACGTGACATTATTGCTGTAGGAACCACACACGCACATTCTATCTCCCCTCGATCGCATGTAGGTTAATTGATATGCAGGGGATGCACAATGGATCTACACACTCAATCATTTTATACATTTTTAGCCATAAGCCACACATCGAGCCATCCGTTGACGTGCGCAAGTGTTAATATTGATAATTAGATTTCATTGTTTCATTTTTCAATTAAATTCTACAAAATGTCCTATAATAAACTCTGTATTTTCCAAGATATTAAATCCTTCGTATATATCTCCTTACCACTAAATACACACGATGTCCACTATATGTATATATAAAAATGTAAAATTCTCAGAGAGTCTCTTTCTACCTGGAGAATTGGGCACGCTCAGGGAAATTTTGTTATTCGGAGATTTTAATCTTTAAATTGTCTCTTCAAAAATTTTATTTTTTCTTCTTGCAAATAGTGCTAGATCTTGTTTAAAATTGTAAATTTTTAGGTAAGTTTAGCTTAGATTTATGAATAAGTTTTGTATCATTTTAAAAGATTTCTCTTCAATATTTAACAGCTTTTTTTGTTTGTAGAAGATTCTATTTTCTTTGTTCTATCTTTTAGAAGTTAAAAGGTGAAAATTTTATACGCGCTGTAAAGCCTATTTATTACTTTTTCTTTACTTTCTTCAGTATAACTTTTTCAAGTTTGGAATAAATAGCAGCTCTTAATTTTTTGCCTTAAAATTTTTTACGAGTAAGTAGAAAAGTTGGACTAAAAAATCCAGATGATAATTAAATCTATTTTAAATTGACGTAAAAAAATGCTCCAATTTATTCTTAAAAAACTTGAACAAAGATACCTGGAACATTAAGAAATTCTCAGAGGAAAAGATTCGTTGCATAAAAAAAACAGGAGTTCTCCAAGACCCGATGATACGTTGGATTGTTATTTTGCGTTTTATTCAACGGACATTTTCGTGACTTTGGCATTTCCACGGTCAAACAAAAAGTATGCTTATATTTGCGAGTAGCGAGGTGTCTGTCCAACGCCTGGCGGAAGATGGATGAGTTCCTAGCGATGCTCGGGGAAAAAAGGGGGAATATGTTAGACAATTATCATAGTAGGTCGATGAAGGTGACCCGTGCAACCACGAAGCGTTGTACATACGTCGGAATTATAGGCCCTCGACACGCCACCTTAAAGAGCTACTACACGGCGCGGAGACCGCGCGCTTTCGTTAATGCCGCACGCTCGTCCCGTTGCTTAACGAGGTAACGCTCAATAATAAATTACTTGTACAAACAACGAAAGCGCCGCTGCGATCGATCGTTAGATCGTAGCAATTATCGTTCATGCCCTCGTATACGCGGGGTTTGCTTTGCTATCTCATGTCGTCTTTTTTTTTTTTTTTTTTTTTTTTTTTTTACGTCATTAGTTCGCGCGATGCACTGCATCGATAAAGCGGTCGATTAAGATTTACAATAAGGATTTGAAAAATTAGCCGAGAAGATGAAAAGCGAATTTCTGCGCACTAAAAGGTATAGCGTGCAGGTGAATCTCAATATATCTATATGTATTATACATGGATGTCGTAATTCTTCTCACGAACACATTCGCGAGACTATATTTGCAATCGGAATTCGATATTATGCACGACCTCAAAAATCTTGTTGCACGGAGATTATATTTTATTATAAAAGACACAACATTATAGTAAATGCACGTTTGTGCATATGCATTGCAGCGAAATACATCAAAGAACATTTGACATTTAAAAATATGGATTTCTAGGGATTCATAGTTAACGGTCACGAAAAATTTGTAAAAGATATAGAATTCATTGCTCATGAAAATTATTCATTCAAAGGATTTTTTTAAATTTAACGTTTTAATTTTAACGTAAAAAACTTTTTATTAAACCGATATATCCAATATGTATCCAATATATGTCTAATATATATTTCTATTCGTACTTCGATGAAATTACGTTTACTTTTACGTTTATTTTTACGGAAAGTTCTTTTGACACGGGATTTATATTAATTTATAATTGTACGAAACTTTTAGGTCTTTTGCGCTATCGAAGAATCATACTTCGTAAATATAGTGTACTTTTATTATGCGCAGTATATAATTGGATACTTCCAGATACAATTGAGTTTAAGAAAACTTCTAATATTAGTATACATATGTTAAATAGTATGTCGAAATAATTATACTTTACATTAAAACATAATGTAACATGTTTTAAAATGTAACCTTAGCTTACTTTTATTAATATAATCTATATATATAAAATAGAATGTCTGTATGTATGTATGTATGTTCTTTATACACTCTTAAACTATTCGATCGAATTTTTACCAAAAGTATATAAAATAGGGGTAGAATTTTCCGGGGAGTGTTATAGAGTGTATAGTTTTTCATTACCGATCTTTTTGGGAACCGGTATCCGAAATTTTTCCAATTTTTCGGGAAATAATTGACCGAATCTTAAAGAATTGTGTATAAAATAGGGGTAGAATTTCTTAGAGAGTGCTATAAACTGTATAGTTTTTTGTTACCGATCTTCTTGGGAATCGGTATCCGAATTGATAAAGGAATTTTTTTCGATTAAGGATATTAAAACACAAATGAAGTCGTTTGAAGAAAAAACGACTCCCGGGCGAAGCCCGGGTAACCAGCTAGTAACAAATAAAATTAATAAATAAAGTAAACTTATTACCTGAAAAGATATTGTCGAATATAATTGATTTAGTAGACATTTCTCTAATAAAAATTTAATATATCAGTGAATTTATATTATAATCTAATACGTTGAAAAGTATAGATGTGTCATATCAAAACAATATTGGAAAATCTCAGACGTAATTTTTTCTCTCTTTCTGTGTGCATGCATGTATAGCATCTAATATTAAATTTCCAATAAATTTTTTAGTATTTTGCTGGAACATTGGTGGCTTTCACAGCTTTTACAGTAAATTTATTCACTAGATAAGATCGTAGGAAGATTATCGCACACAACTGTCTATGAATATTTTTACATTTAATCGTCGCGGAATATACGCGGAATATATGCGACCTTGATCGATAGGCATGATGGTCGGTTGTATGTTATATATACATCCTAATAATGTTCTCATACAAATTTAAGTATAAAGCTACTAAGTATAAAGCTTTACAACAATCAGTAGAATAATAACGTCTAGTGTATCACGCCTGTGTAGTTTGTCAAGTAATTTGTCAGTTGGATTAGATTCAGGTGACATAATAGCTTAACAAACAGTTTGTCTTAAAGGGGAGGACCAGGTAGTGCCCTCACCTATTTAAATAAATTTTTAATATGTTGTAGGGTTAAAAAACCCCCCACTAATTAATGATAAAGTAGCACGATGCAATACTCGAGCATTCGCAAGATATTTGCATCGAAATATCTATGCAAATATCTTGCGAATGCTCGAGTATTGCATCGTGCTACTTTACCATTAATCAGTGGGGGAGTTTTTTTTAACCCTACAACATATTAAAAATTTATTTAAATCGGTGAGGGCACTACATGGTCCTCCCCTTTAAGATATAATACGAACTTTATAGCAACATATCATCATTTTATGAGACAATGATGGGACAAAAATTTCTGCGAATATATGTATAATAAATGAGGATGTTATCGAGGCAACATAAATATTCTTAACGCATAGAAATTGAGGCGTAAATATTAATTTTAAGGAGAACTTTATGATAAAATTAATCGGTTTTATTGTTTTATCGCAGCGTCACAATGAAAACACATTTTCATATACAGTAACGAATGTGTTTATTCCCATAAAATTATCTGCGTACGTTCTTCGTATATTCAAATGCAAAATACCACATGTGGGAGAAGAGTTATTCTTTCTGCCATGTTTTGCGTTTCAAGAAATTTCAAATTGATTTGTTCGCGTTTTTCAATGAAATATAAGAATAAATTTATGAAACTGCACAAATATGCGTATCACGATTGAATTATAATATATTATTTAAAGTATAGATATACCTACTATAGAAGAATACGAAGGATAAAGTAATCTATTCGATCTATGGGTTTTCTCGTGACACACAGTAGGTAAGCCTATTATGATATGACATATAAATAATAAACTATCAGACATTAAAATATTTGTAAAATTATAAAAAGTTAATGTCGTATTTATAGTCAAAATTTGAAAATTACAGCAGCTTTTTTATTGAATTGATAAAAATTAAATGCTTTTCGTTCATACGTAACAGTCCAGCAAATTGTTAACAATTCTGTAAGATACAATAGAGTAAGTTATGAGATCTAGTCGCTTAGCATTTAATAAAATATATGAATTCCTTGTGAAACGACGAAAATATAAGATATCAGCAATCTCTCTCTTCCTTTCTCTCTCGCGAAGAATATACAAAATTCTTTTATCTTGACTTTTTCGAAATCGAATATTCTCAAGGTATATTCGACTGTCGATGCTTGTTATATCGTTTATCGAATCAGTGATGAGCAATAAAGTCCTATGCGGGATCTGTTTCTCCGATCAAAAATCAAAGATTGCGCCTGATAGACAGACTGAATCGAGCGAATGTTCGATTGCAGACGGAGGAAGCCCTCGACGTTGACGAGGATTTGGGGCACGCCAGGTTTCAAAGGCTACGACGCCAAAATCGATGCCCGCACGACGAACGGAAACCGGAGGAGCCTCTGACGCGGCATTTTCTATTCGTGTCTTCTAACGTTTAGCTCTTGTTTAGCTCATTTAGTTAAAGTCTTAGCAGTGTACATAAATATGTGTTTTTGCAAATCGTTTATAGTTATATATAAGAAATGTCGAAAAACGTGTTAGTTGCAGAACGTAAAAAATGACATCGGTCTATGGTTGAAACGGAAGTGAATACTCACACAGTGCAATGATAGATGAAGCACAGCCAGCCGCCGGGATGTTCGAGGAACACATAGAGGCGCTCCTGAAAGGTCTTGCCCCTCTTATGATGGAACACGTACTTAGCCTTGAAGGCCTGATCGATCGGCAGGTAGATCGGATAGTAAGGATCGGGCACGCCGGTCTGTTCGGGATCGGGACTCGGCGGTTGCTCCTCGGCGCCGGTCACGTCATTGTCAATGATGTCATCCTTGCTCTTCTTGTGCCGATATTTCCGCTTCATGGGCGTCGGCACCCGCTTGTGGTGCGCCTCGCCGAAGCGCGGCGAGCGGAAGCGACGTAGGAAAGTGAAACGGCGCGCGGGTGATGGTGGTTCCTCCGCGTTCGCGCCGTTATCCTCGGTGTCCTCGGTCTCGCTACCGGGCGTCTTCAACGCGGCGTCCTCCGCCTCGAGACCCTGCTCAGCCACGAGCTCGTCCTCGCTGCCCCGAAGGGCAGCGTAGGCGGTCGCGGCACCGTACCGCTTTTCGGCGTGTCTAGAGCATTGGTCCTTGCTTCGTGGAAGACTCTCGTTGTCACCTGGGCATTTCCAGGATTGACATTGGGGCCAATTTTGGGAGTCAGAGATTGCGCCGCGATCGCGATGTGCCGATTTTCATATGTCGTTGCTCGATCCTTGAGGCTCATGAGAGTAACGCGATATAGAATACTTCTTTTTCCTCATTTAACTTGAGGATTGTTTCATTAAATTCTCGCGCATCGCAAACTGCAGAAACTCAGCTTTAACCGTTACACGTAATATGATAATAGATATCAATCGCGTCATGTTTCGCGAACGCAAAGATAATTCGATCTCGTGATTTTACGTTTTCGAGGACCGCCAATGAGAGGATTCAATTGATGAACCTCGGATGAGTCGTCGACGGTAAATAGATAGATCAGTCATCGTGCGGAGATTATTCAAATATTTGACGCGGCCCAGACTGAGGCATTTGCAATTCTAACCACTAGAGAACCGCGGAATAATATCCCATCATATAATACGCGCGCGCGAAAACCCGGTTGCGATCGAGAAGCTTATTTACGAAATGGGATCGATAATAACATCTGTTATTAAATACACTCCTTTGAATAAAACATTTTAGAGAACGACGTGAAAATTAACAAAGAGATTTAAACGGAACTATGGTTAAAATTCTTTGTTCTGCGCTCATATTGAGTCAATTTTTTTACTTTGGCTTTTATTACAAAAAATAACTTTTTTCATATCTACAAGAATATGAATTAAGTAATAGTAATTATTCTCAACATTTATTTTTGTTAAATTCAATTCCGACTTTCAAAATGTTCTATCATGTCATAATTTTGAAAAATTTGAACTGAAATGATTACACATTACACATCATATATACTTCACCATAGATTCACCAGAGATATGGAATGTTATATATTGAAAAAGTTTTATTCCATTAAAAATTAAGTGTACTATTAAAACTTCAGAGCCTCGTAAAAATTCTGTTGTCAGATTAAGGTTAATAAGACTTTCGTAATGAAATATTGGTTCCACTATACTGTGAGGAAGTTACAAATTAAGCTATTGAGGATCATAAATAATTTATCTTTTTAATTTTATTTAATCCGATTTTTCATTTAGTCCAAAGCAAAAAAACGCACAAAAATCTGTTGAATATTGTCAGCGCGATAGGTAGATGATACCGACAAATATTTATAGAATCTTTAATATATATTAATTACATCTATATTTCTGCAAACTGTGTGTGTGTGTGTGTGTGTGTGTGTGTGTGTGTGTGTGTGTGTGTGTGTGTGTCCTGCTTTATGTCATAACATTTTAAATAAATAATAGTAAGAAATTCAAATAGTTCATGTTACCACTGCTACAAAATTTACGAAAAAGTATTGTTGTTTTATTCTGGCTGTCCTATAAAATTCATTAACCTATAAATCTAAAAAGATTATAAAAATAATTTACTTGTCTGTACAGAAATTTGCATTTTCTTTTCGCTCAAACAATTCAATTTTTTTAAATTTTTTGATAGACTCAAATTATAGAATCTTATTTTTAAAATGTTTAACTAAAATAATTTTTCTAGCTTATTCGCATTTTAAGTTTTTGCACAGATAAAACAAAAATAGAAAAATGAGTTTTAAAGACAGAGGATATTTTTTATGTATGTTAAATTTACCTGGATATTTTTTAAATTAAATAAGAAGACTCGTATAAATAAAACAAACACTAGAACAGTGAACAGACTATAGATATTATATCTATGAATATACCACTTTATACTTGGCCTGAATATTCTTTTTTAGATTTTTCTGTAAACAAATAATTCTTCTAATTAATTTATTTAAAGAAGTACGTGTATATTATCTCAATCTTTATTTTCTATCAAAAAATCTCGAAACTATAGGTAATAAATTATTATTAATGATTAGTTTGTTTCGTTTTATTAAATAAATTTTATACCATACGCCACCTGGATAACAATAATCTCATTATAGTTGTGATAATTTTCGAGTTTAACATGTAATTTTACAAAAAGAGTACGTTTGTTTTAAGAAATGAGGCAGCAAGCGCGATTACCGCAGCCAGTCCAGATTCTTCGCTCAGCTTTTTTGAAATGAATGACTCGTAAAAGTTTCTTTAATATCCCCAATGGGAAATGGAAAGATTAAAAACGGAGTAGATCGTCCCGAAAAGGGACCTGTATACCATATGGTTACCGTGTCTCGCACAAAAAATAGAAAAGATGCATTTAATAAATAAGAGAATGCCAGACGCGAATAACTTTGATGTCTACAAGGTGGAGTAACGAAATATCAATGTTGTACATACATGTTGTGCTTTTCTCACGTCTTGCCACATTACGATTGTCGTACTGTATTGGCGACTGTATAAGCAGCCTCTGTATAAAGGTCAATGGCGCATATACTTTAATCGATCTCGTGAATTTTAAAATACTTCAATACAGTAAAAATGTTTACATTCAGAAAATATTTATATTATTAATTATTCAGTCCTGAATAAAATGTCAATCTTATCTATTGTCAAAAAAAGCTAGACGTGAATTTATTTTTCCGAGAAGTTTGACTATTAAAAAATCTTCGGTTATTTTCGGTTTTCGTAAAGATCGTTAAAAGTTCAACACATTGCGAAGAATTAATGATGATTACACGCAAAATATCACCGCGCAATGGTGTAGCGTTATAACATAATATCTATCCTGATGTGTAGGACAGGACGCAGGAGAGCGGAATTATCGGGAAGGCGGAACAATGGAAACCACAAATCCGACTCACGCGCTTGTACATTAACACGAATGAATTATCCGCAGAGCTCTATTTATAAAAGCGTCCACTTCCCTCGCCGTTTCTCTCTTCCTCTCAAACGACGAGACATTAAAACTCCGTCACATGAACGGATCCAACCGCGTCGCGGATCGAGCCTCGAGTATCGAGCGAAAAGACACTTTTCTCTTTCTCTCTCTCTCTCTCTCTCTCTTTCTGATCAAGCAGAAATCGGGCTTCGCAATTCTGCCTCTCCGCTGTTAAGCCGCGCGGATTCATGAGCTATACGAATTTTTCGCTTCCAGCCAGAAGGGATATATCTAATATTCGTCCGTCATGCGCAAAAATATATGCATACGTCGTCACTGTCATTTTAGTTAGCGTGTCTTTTTCATTTTGCACAGAAAGTAAAATACATTTAAAATGCAACAAACGTTTCGTTCATGTTGCTACATGCGACGTTTTCATTAATTGAGAATGCATAAATTGACTCCGCGGAATGCGTGCGAGTTCTCTTTGGCGGAAAGCCTTTAAAAGAAATATGATTTTGAATTAATACGATTTTACACGACCCCCAAATTGCTTCTGTTAACGGGAAAATACGGTAATATACTACACACAGAAAAATATAAACTACCTGCAAGTTAATATTACTTGATTCAAGTATTTGATAAGTTCATATATGAGCAAATCTACCATAAAGTCGTCATAAGTATCACATTTACTCAAAACATATTCTAGATCTTAGCAAGTTTAGTACTTGAAACAAGAATATTACACCCAAAAAAAAATATTCTGCCGATAAGTGGGGAATTCCTCTTAGCAGTTCCTCTAAGCAAAAAATCTTACATGAAGAATATCCTTCTTTAAGTAATACGTATTACTTTATAAATGAGTGGATGCGTAAGCTATAATCAAGAGTAAATTCCTCTACAGTAAATTCTACTATTAGCCTCTTAAAATAAGAGGATATGCTAGATATTTGCGGCGCGCGCGTTAAAGTTAAAAGACGATCGTCTTATTAGCTACGCGATGCGTACGCTACCACGAGACGCCCGTGTAGAAAGTTCAGCCCCTTGCACAATGCCAGGCAACAGGCAATAGGAACAGGAAATAATAAAAAATCGTTAATTACAACCTAAAATATTCGAATGTTATGATTTGTTGGCAACAGGCAATAGACACATAATTTCCAACGTGACGGAAACTCCTGTGTCTAATTGCCTGTGTCACTTTTTATTCTGCATTTATACATTGATTTTTGATTTTTATTCCCTGTTCCTATTGCCTGTTGCCTGGTATTGTGCAAGGGGCTTTATTAAGAATGGCCTTATATAACATAAGTCCTCGATCATTAGTTATATATTAGGGATGCCATAAGAAAGATTTTCTTATTTTAACCTGATGAGGTCCCTATCATTATTTATTAAGGATTCCATAAGAAAGGTTACCTTATTTTTATCTAATAAGGTCCTTGTAAAGATTTGATAAGGATGTTTTAACTTCATAAATACTTATTTATTAGGGCTAACCGGATAAAGTCCCGATCATTATTTATTAGGGATGCCATAAGAAACGTTTTCTTATTTTTGTCTATTGAGGCCCTTGTAAGGATTTGATAAGAATGTTTTAACGTTTTAACTTTATAAACATACTATTTTCATAAATATATTTACGAACACAAAATTTCATAATAAGCCGGCACTGGTTTCTGACATTCACCCGACATTAAGAAATATTATATCATATATCTTATATCCAATTCAAAATTTTATTACTTTTTTTAAACTGAATTTGTTTATTAAGATGATTTTTGGAAAATTATATATTTGCGCTGGTTATGTAGACAATATATAACACTTACATCAAATTAAGAAGTGGTCTACCATGTAAGGCAGTTGGCTCACGATCCAGAGGTCCCGAGTTCGATCCCACCAAGGTAAGTGTTTTTTCCAATACAAGAAAATATTTATAATCATAGACTACATCTTAAGAAACAAATTTAGTTATAAAATAGTAATAAAATTTCAAAATAAATAATTTTTTTTATTTATTTCGGGTGAATATCGGAAATCAATGTCCTCTAATATTAAGAGGACTGCACAATCTTGAATCTAGAGTCTCATGATTAGAGGATATTCCTCTACAGTTTAAAACATCTTCTTAAGGCCCTATTTCAGAGGAAAATCCTCTAGCATGAACCAGGAACCGCTAAACTGCAGAATATTTTTTTTTGGGTGTAAATTAATACGAATATTTTGTTTACTTACAATATAGAGTCCACGGAAGAGAAGCATATACTTCAATAAAGATATTACATTTTCTTGAGAGAAGTTTATCCGTTATTTGAATCAAGTAAAAATTTTATTCATCTAGAATAATCGTTTACTTCAAAAAAGAATTTGTATTCTTGATGATTACAATTAATATTATTTTTATTTTTTTAATTTTCTTTAATTCTTTAGTTCCTAAGTGGAATGTAGGTTAGGAGGTTTTCGTGCGCTGTGCGGAGGGGTAGTACTTACAGTTTAGAATATAAAAATTCCTGTCCTCAGGTGGACTTGAACCAGGTTCCTCGTGGTTATGAGTCTGACACTTTATCACTAGGCCACATCTCTGATTATATTCTTAGTGTTGCAGTATCTAGTTTTCACAGAAGTAATTTATTGATTTCAAGTATTTCATATTCTTACTTAAAGAATCAGTAAATATTCAAATCAAGCTTATGTGGCTTCTTAGATAAAGTTTACAGAATATACTTGAAATTAATGAATTATTTCTGTCAAAACTAGATACTGCAGCACTAAAAATATAATCAGAGATGTGGCCTAGTGATAAAGTATCAGACTCATAACCACGAGGAACCGGGTTCAAGTCCACCTGATGACAGGAATTTCAATATTCTAAACTGTATCCCTCCGGACCGCGCACGAAAACCTCCTAACCTAGAAGAATGTCGTTCTACAGCCAAGTATTTCATATTCTTACCTAAAAAATCAGTAAATATTCAAATCAAGTTTATGTTGCTTTTCTTAGATAAAGTTTCGGAATATACTTGAAAGAAGAATAAATTCTTCTTTTAAGCACATGATGATAAGCTTTTCTAATACTTATGATGAGTATATTAAGAAACTAATATTAAGAAAATATTCTTTGTTAAAGAAAACTGTTACTCAAACCAAATAAAATAAAATGAGTAATTGCTTTTCTTGGCTATAGAACGATATTTTTCTGTGTGTAGAAAATGCAAAAAAATAGTTATATTTAAATGCATAGTTACATAAATGTATATAGCAAACGTACATTTCTTATTTTATGGCAAATTTAAACTTTGGGTTTTTCTTTTAACGAGATGGAAAGAAAAGATTAAAAACTCCGATTTATGCTCCATCTATGTAATTTTGTCAATTATTCTGTATTCGATTAACTCTAAACTCTAAACTCACTTGAACTGATTCTTTATTTTCTTCGCAAAACTAATTGAAATTTAAACAGAGAGAGCTTTGGTTAGTCACGGTATGAATATTCTATGACGTGCAACAAATGCAACGTGACCCAGTACAACGGTTATCCACGTCACGCTCGTTCGTGAAATTACTTAAGGCTCGGGCGATAACAATATATGTGTGTAATGAACGCGAATCACGCGGATCACCGAGGATTACGAGAACAATGTTTCAGTCTCGTATACCTGAATGACTGCACTTATTATTTGGATGACCTTGGCAGTTAAAGTGACCGTGAGGGTGCGACTGATACGGATGTCGACACTGCTGTCGTTGTTGTTGTTGTTGCTGCTGTTGCTGCTGCTGATTGATTGGCGACTTGAGGACACTCAATACAAGGTCCTCACGGGAAGGTACAATCCGCGTGATCTGACGGCTTTGCCGGAAGAGAGTTTCCTGTTCGCCGCGATTCATCTTACAGGCAAGACGACGACGTTGGAGATAAAATCCTGGATACCACTCGCGTCTCCCCCGTCCTGGACCGCTACCTAACATAACGGCGTGCAACATCCCGGCACCAACTTTCCGGTTACGGTTGATGAGCGGCTCCTTGTCTGCCGGACAATCGTCCGAGCACGCGACTTGTCCATGGTCTCCGAAATCCGCGTTCACGCGACAACGATCGTCCTGGGACCGCAAACCACTATAAAATATCGCGTAGCACTATCGGAAGTTTAATAGTCCGATCTCCAACACGTCGTTCCCTTGTGGATTACCGGAATTATTATTTTGGGACAATAGTAGGGTTTATTTTGCACGTTCTATCGTATTAGGATTTTCGTCGCCGTCCGAACGATGCGAGAGAAAAAGTGAAATATTCAGCCCGTCGTAATCTTATCACCTTTTCTCTCACGAGAGATTATTCCCTCACGGCACTCGGCACGGATATCGTCGATAGGATTATCCGACCTGGCCGTCGTCGCCGGAATTGCTGATCGCGTCTAATTGTAAGACGTAACGCGACATTTGCTTCCAAATTCGTGTCTTAACGTTTGTCATCGTTAATTGTCGTTCTCCGAAGCGTTCGTTAAAGTTCTTGATATTTCAAAAAATGACACCAACGAGTTTTCGTTCAGCGGACATTGAATTGTCCTCGCCTTTTCCACGTTCGTCCTCTCATTGTCGCCTATCATACGATTCTACTGTAACGAATTCGTGTCTTTCTATCTCTCTAACCGAACGACGCGACGTCTCGGTCTTTCCGTAGGATCACCGTGCTTCCCTCGTTGATTTCACTCAACTTCGCAGGCTAAACCAACCCTCAGAATTATCCACGTTTGCCAAAGCTGTTACTTTCACGAGACGTGAAACGATCGTGAACGTCAAATGCGGGTACTCGACGGTCGGGTCATGCATAATGTTCGCGATATGACACGAGCAACTGAAACTTATCAGGCAACTCAAATCGGAGAGGAGAATTTGGATATGCACTACAGGCGAGAGGAAAGACGAGACAGCGGAGAAAGAGAAAGAGATAGTGAGAGAAAGCTGCAGGGAAGACGGAAGATTGAGAGATTCGGAAATACCCTCGTTCTGGTCCTCCGGAGGATATAGATGTTGAATACGAGCAGACTTCTGGGACCTTGCGATCGATCTTACCTAAGAAAATCCTTCGAGTATTTATTCGGACTAATGCGGTAATGAAATTCCGTCCCGTGATTCCCTTGAGTCTCCTTTCGATTCGAAAAACGTCTCTCTTTCTCCGCTCTGTACGCGGATAATCGTTATTTAAGCTACGTTGCAAAATGTATCTGTCGTATCGCCCTTCCTCTCAGTACAGCGTCTCCAATGGTTTCTTTCCCTCGGCGTTCGTCGCTCGTTATCGTTAATCGCCGAGGTCTTTTCCTTTCACCCACTTGCCTTTCCAACGGGCAACGCTGCTGTTAATCTCACCTCGTGGCAAAAAGATTTTCTTTCATGCTTCTCTAAAACGTTCCAAACAATAGTGCAACCGCAGCAAGATCTAATGTCTCCGTCACAAACCGTTACTTGCGTTCGTGTAGCGCGACAAAATTTGTTAAAGCGCTTGTGTAAGCATTGCTCGGAGTTCCTTACCGATGATTACCGGTCGAAAAAATGTACGGTATATTCTCGCTATTTTTCGGCCTCTCTTGTTATTTATTCACGTCGAATCTTGATCATTATCTTCTTAACAGAAAATGGGAGCTTCCGACGGCCAATAATTTATCAGTCCTGAAATTATTATGAATACGCTTCGTCGATTCTTCCCAAGGAGACAAAATTATTTTTGTCGCAGAATGATGCTGCATGCTTTCCTTAATGCACTTTATGATTGCTTCGTTATTGCTGTTGAGGTTTAACGCGAAATCACAGAGGATTACTGATGTGTGTGCACTGTGCACAGGGGAATTCGCGCGCGGCAATAGACAAGCCTTAATCCTTCTTAACGCCACTAAAGCTGCGTCGGGAAGACCCTTAGCTATCTCTACGGCCGCGAAAACAGAATCAACAACGTTTAACAATGTTTTCCGACGCTTTGTACAATTAAATTGTCGTGAGATCCGACAACTCTAACAACGAACGCGAACTTTGACATGGCCGTGCCATGTCATTCAAGCGCGATACCATCCGTCGCGCGTTTCATACATGCGTGCGCCGTGTATAGTCTCGATTATCAAGTCCGACGGGTCCGGTCGCGACATTATAAACCTGTCGAATTTGCAAACCGGAACTATCGCGCGTCGAGCGGACGAGATGGCGGGAACATCTTTTGGCCTTTCACGACCTCGCACGACGAAGATTGATCGCGTTCGGTTTTTCACATCAGGTTTCTCTCTCTCCCCTCGGATCACCCGCGGATCACCCACCGATCACCCACCGATAACCTGCCCGGCACTCGTGTCCGTTGCGATTAACAGTGAAATCATTTTTCGCACGCCGCATTCATGACGTCGTCAGTTTATTTTATTGTTAGCTCGAATTAAAGCTCCTTGCTAAAGGGCGATTAACTAGAATGACTTACTTGCGCACACTTAACGAAATTGTTCGGAAGCTCGCTCGGGTATATACACGTGCATATATGTATATATACTGCTAAATTTGTCGAGTTAGAAAAAAAAGTAATTTCGTTCTTTCGCGGACTCAAAAAGATTGCTCCGTTTGTAGTGTTCGCGCGTGAAGCGCCGGCATCTCAGCGTTCCTCTTTTTCGCGCGATATGACGATCCATCTGAACGGCGGTTTCGCTTACTCTTCTCCATGACTAGATCGCGTGTCCGTTGAACTCTTTGTCATCAGATCCCTCTTCCGCGCATCACTTCCGTAAACTTTCGGTTATTGTTTAATATTTTAAGATTTTTTTAAATTGCCTGTAATGCCTGTCACACAATATACGTGTTCACCAATACGTATATAAGGTTTCACAATCTTTCTCGATTTCCTCTCTGATAAACTCGCGAGATCCGCTTGATCTCTCTCCCTCTCCCTCCTTCTCTGCCTTCCCCTTCCCTTCCCCTTCTCTCTCCCTCTCTCTTCCTTGTCGAGATAATGAATTATCAACGTATGATATTTAAACACATGAACACAGTTGCACGATTCAATTTACCGCACCCATCTGGAGCAAGCAATTATCACGTAGCATATCCGCGTCCCGCTCACGATTCATTTTACCGAGATTTCCACCGTTCACACGCTGAAGAGCCGTGCGCGCAAAGAGAAACGCAAACTATAATCAACACAAAAACTATCAACGCGCTGTCAGAAATAAATCAGTAGCTGATCAAAAATCGAAGCGACGCTGGGATGTACATGAAACGTCGCCGATCGTCGTCACTGTCATACGGCGTGCCGTGTATTGTTGCGTGTCCACAAGACCTTGGCGGACTGACCATCGTTCGTCGTTTCGGTCGTCCGTCGTCCGCGACGATCGCCTGGTCGGCACCGATCCGCTCGATATGCGACGCGCGCGATTTCGTTACGCGCGATCACGCGATCACGAGGGTCGCGTGCCGTGACCTGGGACGCGGAAGCGCGCGTGCTTGCTTTCAGGGCGACAGCCCGCAACCAACTGTGGCTCCTTGCCCGCCACCTCGTAGTTCTACTACCCTCCGCAGCCCGAGCAGGGGTGGCCTGGCGCTTCTGCACGCGCTTGGCGCGCATAGATTACGAGACGCGTCCTCCTCTCCCATGTCCGCGATCATGGGGATGTTGATCGCTTTCTCTCTCTCTCTCTTTCTCTTTTTCGTCCAGCAGGTGCCCGCACCTGCTCGCGACCGGGACCGGGAGAGCAGGTCACCCTCGCAATCTTTTTTCTACCCTACAGCTTGTCGGGATAATCTCCCTCGGAAAGATTAATAATCTCCCACTAAAACACAACAGAAAGAAAGAGAGAAAGAGAGAGAGAGAGAGAGAGAGAGAGTCCAAGCGGATGAAATATAAATTTCGAAAAGTTTATTTAAAAGGTAACCAAACGTGGTTGCTGTAAAAAGTTTGTCATTTTTCGATTAAGAGGAAAAATGCAGTTGCGAAATTGTAGGACAAAACCATCTACCTTTGTGTTTCTTTTTCTCGTCATTAGTGCCGTATGTGTCGATCAATAGATTTGAATAAATTGGCATTGTTTCTGTTTTTGTTATGATTGTATTAAGGTTTGTAATTTTAACCTTTATTTCAATAAAAATCATGATATTTACCAAACGATTAAAATTCTGAAAATGGGACGATAGCAAATATCGAGGTAACAAGTAGAAATTAAAAATACCACCTAAAACTACAAATTCTAATTAAACAAAAAATTCTAACTATAAGTAAAAATAAGATTTTTTTTAGTTCTAAATTATTCTTTAATTCTTTATGTATGGATCATATAGATGTTATATTGGAAAAAAGTTTTTCGGACAAGTCGTCAATAAAAACTCGGTTCGCAATTTAAATGACTCGTCGAAAAGTTTGTGGAAAAACCGATTCAATTAATTTTAGGCTGACGAGTTTTCGCTTGTAATGAATTATAGATTATATTTCCAAGAAGGCTCCAATATTCATAGACGCAAAGAGCGATTTCGCTCTATAATTCAGTCACCAAAATCTTGCTCGACTATCTTCGCCATCCGCGCTTTATTCACGCTTGCTCCTCTGCTGTCTCCCATAATCTTGTCTGTAATCTTCTTCATTTTTGAGAGACCGGCCGCAGTGCATCTCCGTTTTCATCGTACTTGCTACGGATTTCTGGATTACCGATTTATTACCGTCTCGTTACCCGGGAGATCAATTAAGTTGCATGCCTCTCGAGCGAATGGTAGAGCGTGGTACATATACATTTTACCACGCTCCGCCAAACTGTACTATAATTCTTATCAGTTTTTCAAATGTTACACCAATTTAAATTAAAAAAGAAAAAGAAAATTATTATAAAATGTAAAGATATTTGCGGTAACCAAGTTTGAGGAAACCAATAACAAGAGATTCTAGAAAATAAAAAATAAAAGTTAGCTAAAAATACATTATTCTCGTTCGGTTGTCTTTGATTTTTCACTTTTCTGTGTTCTGATACTTTCCACGCCGGCTTATCTCTTCGCGAAGATACAGCGGGTTCAACGGATTTACAAGAGATCGCTGCCAGCAGACGTAGATGTCGTCGGGGTGGAAAAGCACAGACAAAAGTGTACAGAAGTCGAGACAACTTCATAGAAATGCATATGACTAAGCGACACGGCCGAACTCGTCGCGATTAAAGCCGGAACCCTTTTTTGAGGGCACGAGACTGGAAACTTTACTTCGATAAGGCTCGCCTACGTTCTCTCGGTAGGACATATTTGATAATGTCAGACTCAGTTGGCTTGAAATATTGTGGCATTAATGACGACAGCGCGAGTTTCGGGGTCTCGTAAGGAAGTTGCTTCGAAGTTAGTTGGAGATTTATTTCTTTTAAGTTGAAACTTATATTCATTAATAGAGATAATTCTAAAATTAATCGACATAGGATACACATGTATATGTATATCGAAGAATACTCAAAGATATTTTTAGATATAAAATCCTGCTTTTAACAGTGTGAAATTTGTTCAATTTAAGAAGACGAAAATATTCTTTACTTCTCTCTCTCTCTCTCTCTCTCTCTCTCTCTCTCTCTCTCTCTCTCTCTCT
>NW_020214026.1:299607-300128 GCF_003070985.1 Temnothorax curvispinosus
TCTCTCTCTCTCTCTCTCTCTCTCTCTCTCTCTCTCTCTCTCTCTCTTTCGTTGGATAGAAATAAGATTAATTTTATCCAAATTAAGTAGCTTAAGAAATTCATATTTGAAAAATGTATTGACATTTTTTAAATGTTCATGAAATACGTAATTACATATCTCCATGTTGTAAGCATATAGACATGCATAAAATCGAAAATACACTAAATTAATTTCAGAATTTGAACTGTTTAGAATTTTTCTTTTTTGATATATTACTAAATATGAGATGTTTCAGATGTTTATATAAATATATTTGTAACTTTATATTTTTTTCGAAGAATGTAAAACTGCATAAAATTGATTATGAAATACATTTAAGAGATTAAATACATTTATCTTTTTTTGCATACAATAAGTAGAAGTAAAATATTTTCGTTCTTTTAAAATTGACAAGTTTTATGTTAAACGATAGTAGGATACTTTTTCCAGGACATAACATTTTTTATATTCTATCCTTCGATACAACGTGATCTTCAATT
>NW_020214026.1:300138-311287 GCF_003070985.1 Temnothorax curvispinosus
ATAACATTTTTTATATTCTATCCTTCGATACAACGTGATCTTCAATTGAGCGCTTACATCCAACACGTTCGCGTATATATGTTTCTGCTCTCGTACGATCGTGACTTGAATGTTGACGTTAAAATTGCCCCCGAAGAATCTTCTTTAAAACCATATAATTTATAATATTTATAATATTTTCAACATTCTTTAATTGCCCAAAATTTGGCCGTTTTTAAATTATTTTATAGCTGTTTGCTTAGTTGAGCGAGATTATTATTTTTTATTTGTTCATATAATTTATATTATATAAAATAAATAATAAGTGAAATGACCACGTTACAACAGATATCTCAAAACTTTCGTTTATATATAGAATATACAAACGATTTGTCATTGATCAACATAGGAAAGAAGCGATGCATGCGTTGTACCTTATGTTACGAAGTTATGTAGCACAGTTGCGCTACTAGCCCTTGTTATAAAAATATTCTAGTATTATTAATGATGTATCCGTATATATTTTTTTTATATTTGAACACCTCCATTTTTCGCAGAAAGATCTCGGCCTGTCAGTTCAATGTTACGGATGATTACTTCCGACCGGATCTGACTCCCACCGATCTTTTCAAGTTCAATACCTAACAAGAAACTATCGGGGGGAAGCTAGTGGACGAAAGACGAAAGCGCGGGCTAGCGTAATCCTCTTTTCTTATTGATTGGCACACAGCTCGTTGCCATAGTTACCAAAAGGTTGCTACAATCCTTTCATCAGGTGCCATTTATTGGACGAGCATTACTTGCCTGAGCTCATAAGCTCATAGTGATATTAGGAGAACGTTGCAAACAGCGTTCGTAACGGAGAGCGAATTACTCGAATAGCGCGGGCGAGTTTCAGCCCACAGTCCATCGAATCCGACACGAAGCTTTAAAGCAAGTTGCGCGTAAACAAATGCAGGACGTTTCGTCCGAGTATGGCGCGGCACGTCGAAAATGCATTTGTTTGCATACAACTTTGCATTCGCTCCAACATCGACGTATCGCATCGTGATAACGCCCGCGCCGCGCGCCGGTGGAATGCAGGCTCTATTTTCCCACGAATCCCAAACGCGAGCAACGAAATTTATTCACTTCGGGAAGCTGCCTCCTCTTGCCTCCTGGTTGTTGAACGTTGCGTCCTGTCGACGCGAAAACGTGCGTTTGATGCTGTAAAGTGTAAAAGTCCGGTTATTCCCTCGTGATAGCTATATAGGCCACAGGTTGCCCATCGGGGGTATAAGTTAAATGAAAAAGTTTTCATCTTCTTTGCGAGAGGATATCGAAAAATTTAATCCTTATAATCTCGTTTGTAATCTCGTTTGTAATCAAACACGTGTACAATTATAAGCAGAAACGTTTGCTTGCATGTCAAAAGCATATCCGTGAATAATAACAATTATTTTATTAAATAAATGATCGATATTTATCTGACAATGAGAAGGATTTAAGTAAGTGACGATCGAGACTAATAATAGAACAACTATACATTTTGCATATCGTATCACACAAATATGCATCTTCTGTCCCACATACGCACGCAAAATTTAATTCTTTATAATAAAGAATAATTTCTATAATATAATTATTATGATAGCAAATTGATTTGATTTTATAGTGAGCTAACACACAGAAGCTATGAAAATTAAAGTGAGATCTCCTTTAATCATACTTTACACTTGCAGACATTGCTTCATCGATAGACGCATCAGGCGCATGTAATATTTTCCATCGAATATTAATGCAATAAGGTGGCTAGCGGGCCGCTATTGTCGATCGGGCTACATTGAGTCGATCGGGCGGTTGAAATGTTTGTGCAGTTAGCTGCAAGTTTGCGCGCAAACATATCCCGCGTCCGGACGTGGGCACACAGTAGCAACGTCATGTATCGGACGAAGTGGGGCGTCGAAATCAATCGAACAAGCGAATTAATTGTTCGGATGATGCATGCGTGCATTCACAGACGTTGTGTTCCGCAAACACAGCGTTATCACGCATATCAGAAGGTTCCGTTCTTATCCAGGTAATGAAAAGAGATAAACGTCAGTTAATTTTGAAGGTATTTTAAAGGTATTTTGTAGAATTATATTCTTGTAGCTATATTTACTCGTATCCTCCTCGAACATTTTTTTTCTTATCTTGACTTTTTCTATAACGAAACGGATATCTAATCGCTAAAATATCGGAAATTATACATTGAGATTTTTATATATTAATACGATAGGGAGATAATCAGTTAAATACTTTCAGCGAAAATAAATAATACTTTTTTATATTTTCTACATGTATGAACTGAAATATAAATTAATGAATTATTGAAATTAATATGTGAGCCATTATTATGCTTTTTAAATTATTTGCGTGGTTATGATTGTGCGTATATTATACACGCTAAATGTTAAATAATTTATAAGTATATATGTTTAAAAATTTTTTTTTAAATTTAAACGATTGTAAAAGCTGAATAGAAACCATAATTTTTTGTTCTTAAAAGCGAGACTTTAATTTGAGTAACGCCGTCGAACTAATTTTCTTTCATAAATCGCAATTTATTGCGACAGATAATTAAGTTAAATATAATTATGTTCGTCTTCAGTCTAGACTAAATTATTCACAGCAGCGCAGGACTCCGGATTGCCTGTGAAATTACTTTTAAAGCTGATTTCAAGTTTCGGGCCTCTTCCTTATTACGACCGCGAAGGCCGCGAAGCTTTCCTTTGAGAGGACAGCCTCGATCAATGTTTGTCTCAAATGGCGAAAAACGTCCCTATTTTGCGCAAACTTTGCGGAAATGTTTCAGTTGAACGATCATAGTTATAAATATAAATTGACTTAAAAGAATAATACATAAATCAATTGAAATAAAAGAGGTTAGACACGAACATCCAGTTGTGGCTCTATAGCCCCTTTTATTTCAATTGATCATGCTTATCACCTTTTTCAGCCATTTTCTTATTAGCTTTTCTCCGACATTGCTTGAGATTCTTGAAAAGTTTCCTCGTCTTGTAAACTATTTTTTTTTCCAAAATATTCGTTCAAGATTCCGAGCCAATTCGCGCAGAAATCATTCACGCGCCGATGCACGCTCCTCGCATTCATCTTCGTAATTCTCTCCGCGTTCGTTGTTCAACAATTGAGTATTTATAAGGCAATGCGTTAAGCGAAAGAGTGAGTGAGTGAGTGAGTGAGGGAGTGAGGGGGAGAGAGAGAGAGAGAAGCCGGAGAAACGCAAGTGTGAGCGGAAATTCAAATAAGAGCAGAATGAAAGCACCGTGCGGGAACACGAATAATGGAAGCACCTTGCATTGCGAGTCGGCACAGAGTCGTTAAATTTTGTTTGGAGGTTGTTTGGTTAACGATTTGGCATTTCCTGGTGTGAATCTATGTTAATATTTAAAAAGACTGTTGTTTTTTAATAACTAATTAATAAACTATTGATTAATTTACCAATAGCATCCTTTATCGCTCGTGTTTTGGCCTTTGACTTTTCTATATTGCTTTTTTATATACAAAGTTATAGCGTAATTCGTAGCGTATAAAGCACGTGCTTAACGTCAAAAGAAACACACATGTGCCTTGTCGCAACCTCGTATTTTATCCTAACGCGCGGAGGAATTTTGACAGTGAGAAGGTATTGACGCGTCCCTGCAGCGTGCGCTATATCGGAGCGCTCTCGCGAAACCGCGGCACTACGTCATCGCACTCCTCGCGGGCTGTCAATCAATGTGGTGATCGGGTACATACGACCGCACTCTGCACCGTGGTCCCTTGGGGGTCATAAAGCCTGGAGGCCTGGAACCGCACGGGAGGTTTTGAAATTTATTCTCCCGCTCTTGATTATGTCAGAGTTGATCCTTTTTCGCTGGTGGATCCTCTTTCACGTTTGGTACCAAACGATTGGTACCAAACAGTAAGGAATGTAATCTTACTTTATTAGACAAAATGATTTTTATTTGCGATAAAATCTATCCCTCCATGTACGAAAATAGTCCAGAAATAAAAATCATCGGGTCTCGGTTTAAAGTTCCTACCACAATTAAGCCATGACGCGCAGTTTCGTCGCAGTGTCGTTGAGACGACATTGTCATCGTTCGCGATTCGTCAACGTGTCAACGTGACATAAAGAAACGCATTGTCGGGATGGGATCGTGGATGAAAAACGACAAACCCCGCGAAAGAGGGCATCATTCGCGCTCAGACGGCAACCTACGCGGCCCCGTCACCTTTTCCTCGCCGAGAGATCCGACATTGTGTCACCCACTTGTCACAAGCAGGCTGCACGCAGCCGGTTGAGCCGGTGCAAGTAGTTCGTTGCGAAATGCTAAATACCGCCGACGTGCCGCGCGTCTATTTATAGAGTCGACACGATCAATAGACACCCGCTACAGAATAGAGCGAGCGACCGAACGAGAGAAGAGGGAGGGAGGGAGGGAGGAAAAAACATGAAAAAGGGGGAAATTGAGAAAGTGAATGGAAAAGAAAAAAGAAACCTGTGGGAGAAAAAAAACCAGGGAAAGAGAAAAAAGAGAATAAAAAGAGAAAGAAAGAAAAATGAAAAGAGCGAAATGCTGACGAACGAGAGAGAAAATGGAAGTGGAAAGATGTTCTGCCCTTACACTTCGCTACTCCTGGCAATTTTGATTCACCATCCCTCTGACGAGCTTAATCGACAATTTGACTCCTGAAACTCGACATCGACAACTTTTTATTATCTGACTTTTATCGTCAAACTAACCAGAGCATTTTCCAAGGGCTATACGCTTTTATACATATATGCGTAAATACGACAACAAGATGTCATGCACAATTCATAGCCTGCGACTTTATTTTTGATGATGGATGATTCTTTAATCAATTCGTAATCGACTTTCCTTATAGCAAAGATAACTTCTTAATTTTTAATATAAAATATACATAAAGACTATAATTTTGTTATTTAACAGTTTGCTAAAAAAAACTTTTTTGTTTCAATTTCGTTTATCGTAACTCGAAGATTAGCAATATATTGATTAGCTCATATAATGTCGCTAAGGAAAAATTACTCTCAAATCATCAAAGAATTTCTGATCAAAATTAAAATTGCGATTATAGAACATAACGTCCCTTACATGTCCCTTATCATAGTTTTCTATATTATATATATATATATATATATATATATATATATATATATATATATACCGTTTTCCTTTCTTTATTTATCTCGATTTTATATTTTTCTAGTGTGGACACATATCGCATATCTTGTTTCACAAAATTGCTCTTCAAATCAATGACGCTCCATATCAAATTAAGCTCAGTATCAATTAATTTCATATATGCGAGATAACTAAAATTATTTTAAGTTACTTATATTTAAACTTATTTTTAAATTAAATAAATAAATATTATTTAAACGTAATCAAAGATAAAATTGTACGTCGAAATTTTTTTTCTTATGGTGATAATTACTCCAACGAATCGTACAATTTTATTTTTGTATTTTTACAAGCAATAAATGTATTTAACTGATTTTTTAAATATTTAGCCTGCGCTGCTTTTAGAATGCCGTCGGCTTATTTAAACTTTATTCCTGGCTTGACACTGTAAATCCCTTTTTATGTATTAAGACCTTTTATATACTAAAGTTTTCTTCTCTGAAGAAATATTTTCTAGATTATCTTTATAAAGAGAGATATTTTATACTTTATTCTTTATTTTTATTTATGATTATAAAAAGATATTCAATGGTTTTAAAATACTCTCTCACTCTCTCTCTCTCTATATATATATATATGGAATAACGTAAAAACCAACTAAAAGTCCATTTGAGATTAACAATATTTACGCTTCAATTGCGATATGAATCGAACCGATCCAGTGACGTTAGTAATTTTCCTATTCTTATTTTTCGTATACGATCTATAACTATGTATATGTATATACATTTCTAATGCAAATCTTCATGACAAAGTTGACGAAAAGCAAAACTACGATCGTGGATACGTAACGGAATTTTAATATATTTTCAATATTATTTTTCAACTTGATATATCGGACTATCTTTTATCCTCCTCAATATGGAAGTTGTATTCGCATTCAAAGTCTACCGTAACTTCACATCCCAAAGGAAACCAGAGGAGTGCATAAAGCTTGAAGTTCGAAACTTTTCTATAAATTTTATTTTTATTATTATTTTTTAATAAAGGGAATATTTGAGCTTATGCAATAAAGTACTTCTTGTTGCAAAAAATAAAGCTCAAAATTTAGTTAAGCCTTCGCTGCAATGCACTTTATCGTATATGAATTGTGTGAGTTTTACTCCTAACTTTGGTATAATTGTTTTTAATTAGTATTTTTAACGAAGTCAAGTACTGATTTGTCAAAAAAGAATTACATCGTCTCTGTTTTCATAAAAAATAATAAAATTTCTTTTAAAACTGTTAAATATTTTAACTAGCAAAAGAGAGAAACAAAAGACATCTTTTTATCAACAAAACATTTGGGTTAAAACTTTTATGTTTAATTTTTAGATAATAACGAATTATAACTCGACTTTTTTAAAACTCGACAAAAGAAATTGTATCGAACAAGTCCTAACAATTTTTTCAATTACAAAATCGAATAGCTAGCAAATATAAGAATTGTTTGTGTTGCGAATCGACCAATAAAAATTTGTAATAAAATTAATATAGTATCTTGTATAATCATAACAAAGCTCGCGGTTATGAAACAGATCGTTGCTCGTTTGGTCAGAGAATTATTATGTATGCATGTGCGACAATGAAAATGACTTGGTATAGCGTACGCGGCAGCATCTTGAATTGCCGGCGCCGCGTCGCGCCAGGCCACGCGGTTGGGAGTAATCGATATTTGCGAGCGAGTCGATATCTCACGACAAGGCCACGCTACGACCCTTCTACATTATTGATGCTTGACGGACGGCCTTTGTGGAATGAAGTGTCCCGCTGTTTGCGGGTCACCAAGCCTTGGCGTGCCGACGCGACGGTGTTACGACAGTTTTCTCGCTGCACGCTGCTTACTTTTTCCTCCTTTTCCTCCTCTTCTTCCACTTCCTCCACTTCCTCCTCTTCATACAGGCACATCGACATCCACCTTCTCGGTAATGAAATGAATGCATCCAGTCGCAAGATAGACTAGTATTTTTTATCATCGCGAGACACGCGCGCAAAGATGGAAAAGCTAATTCTGTACTTTCTTCCTTCAGCGGACGACGCGCCAGACAAAGTTGTCTGCATTCGACAAGCTGTCTGTATTATTTTATCTGCTTTTTTTTAAATACCATTGAACCTTTTCAACTCGAACATATATACATATATATACGTTTCGAGATTCCCCAATTTAATCTTTTTGATTTCTTATAAATTTTTAAGTACGTACGTGAAGATTTTGTCGACGTTTAAAGGAGTTTTATGAAGTTTTGTTTTTATATCGATTTCTTACAAAATGCTAAGTTTATGACTGCTTTTCATTCTTCAACCAAAACCTAACTCTAAAAAGATTATAATATCTGATTAAAAAATGAAATTTTCTTGCCAATGTTGCCCTACAACGATTTACAAGTTTTTTCTTCTTTTTGATTTTTGATTTTTAACCATCAAGGTCACGATATTACGACTTAAATAAAAATTAAGTAGAAAAGTTTAACGAGACAGAGCGAGATACGCGATAAAGGTTTCGCCAAGTTTTTAAAGCCAAAAGCGAGGGTAAGTTGCTTTCGGTAAAGTACATTTGTTTTTATGTGCCACTGAAATGATGTGGATATGAGAAACACATTCTTTAGATACGGGAATTGAAACCTTGCCGATTTATGATCGTGTCGCATGTTTCCCATCGACAAAGCCGTGACAGCTCAACCAATGATCGATACAACCCCTCTCGCCTCTTTATTGCATTTACAGCGACAAACATGTCGCGCGCGTATATACATGGCATTTGGCATTTGGCAATAGACAATGACACTTAAGTAGCTCTGCGCTTCGCACTCACAAACATCGACAAACTATATATTTCGCATATTGCAACTTTTTCAATGCATTTCGTTTCTTTTTTATTTTAAAGATTTAAATATGTATGTTTCGGAATTTTTTAATTCTTTTAGATTACAATTCCGTTTAAACTAAATCTTAACAAAGAATATTTTTACAGAGTATCAAATAAAATATTTCTGTTCTCTTAATCTTAGACAGCTTAAGAACATTTCACACTACAATCCCGGTTAAAGACTTGCATAAATGTTTCTCGTGAGATAATAGAAGAGTTTATCAGATTCAGCAAGATTTATGTTTTTTCCCCTCTAGTTTATTGTGTGTATAAGCAAGAAGCCGTAAAAGATGCACTTGAGCGCATCGAAATATACAAACATCGACAACGTTTAACATTCACGATGACATAAAGTGTTACTCAAATTTTTAAATTCTATATTTCATTAAGTTGGTGCGAGACATTTATCGTTTTTCTGTTAAACTAGATAAAGTCACTGAATCATGTCATTTAAAAAAATTGAAGAATCCTTTCAATGGCAGATATTATACTTCAATTGAGAAAAGTTACCTCTCTCTCATAAAACTGTGTAATTTTGTTTTCAGCCTTATTTGACAAATGTTATTGCAAACCATTTAAAGGACTGAATTGAAACAACGACGTTTTATTCCGAAAGAAAAAATGTTTTACCCAGAGATGATTCGTTTTTGCTGTTTAGCCACGAAGGAGCTTTGGTCTTATTTAATTTTACGACTTATATTGTCGACTTCGTTCCTAATAAGATTTGATTGAATGTTCCATCGGCATCGGTTTAATAATACTCAGAATCAGTTTCCCGAAGCGTGTCCGGCTATTTTCATGACATGGAACATGTCTAGCCAAGTTATTAAAAAATAAAACGACGCAGACGACTGCATAGGAAAGGTCGTGGCAATTAATGACATTCGTCGATTTTGTACCGGCTAAATATAACAATATTCCACGTACACTGCAATGCGGAATTCGTGGGTTTCGTGCATAGAAGATTATAGTTAGGTTTGTTCGTTACCGCGACCGATCGCAAGGCGGAGGAATTCGTTTTATTAGGGCTCTTCACCGTCACGCAGTTTCAGCAAGATTTCCATTTCTTTGCTTGAGTTTATAGTTTATAGATGTGGTATATCCTTATTTTGCAGCGTTTTACAGGTTAACGCGTTACAAGTTATTACATATATATATCAACAAAATTCTGTGAATATTTGCGACTATGAAACTCATCGCCATCACCATCCCATCGATTAAAGTGATTGTTTTTTCGCACTTTAACACAACGTGTGTTGAAAATGGTTCTATACATCACCATAATGTTTTCATTGTCTCTAATGGAAAATCATTCATCGCATTCATGCAGAATTTCACTATTTTATAGCTAATAAAAAGAGACATATCGTTGGCAAGATTCAGACATATAATAGTACAAGAAAATTATTTTTAATATAATATGTAATATAATATGATACGTGACTAATTCTCGTATAAATTTCACGTCTACCTGTATGCGAAATTATAGAAGCGAGAGAAAGATTGGTATTGATCGCGTTAAACACCCTTTCCATGTCCCTCGGGTAGCTCGTCAACAATCTCACTCCTCTCTCATCTTCAACGTTGCCGAACAGTTGCCGTGATCATAAATCTACGTTATTCTCCAACTGCGTATTCAATGTCTCGCGAAAGATTTTTTTACCGGAGAATAACGATAAACTCGTTTCCCTCTGGGCACCAAGTACAAACTGCGAATGACGTAATTCGTAACTCACCACAAATAAACGAAGGAATACCATGAGAAAAAACTACTCCGTTTTCATTTCTAAGACACGTCAATAAATAAATAGAGAGAGAGAGAGTAAATATGCGGTTAGAACGGTTAGATTAAATTATTGAAATTGCCATATGCGTTTCATGCTCGTGTGAGGTATGTATATTTCGGCTGATGATACATTTCACAAGTCGGAAATACGTGCCGCAAAAGAATGGCACAAATAAGTTACACCATTCTACGTTTCGGCGTCATATATTCAATAACAAAGACATGGCCTGCGTTCGTTTATTCACATTAAAATTTGCATTCTTTTCAGACTGTCGTTTCTTGCACTATTGTGAAATTTGCTCAATTTGAAAGAAAAAGAATATTATCTATGTAATTTATGTAACTATCTGCAGAATCTCTCTGTTTATATGATATTCCTGGTTTAAAATAGTTTCTCTGGGAAAAAAAATTAAAGCTTTGTATCTGTCACAAATAAACAGACAGACTCTTAAAGTTTACGGTAAAGATTAAACTTGTTCTTTCATCACTCAGAAGGGAAACGAAAGGAAACGTATATATAAAAAGAATTAAATCATCTTGAAAATTTCTATACGTGTCTTAATTCTATACACATTGTGGAATGTACAACAGTAACATCGAAACTAGCTCGTCGTAGAGTTATATACCTTATGAAAAATATAATCCTTTTTTTCTCACAAAGTTGTCACTTTTTGTTGCGTTCAATGTGTAGCACGTGGTGGAGGCACATTGGTGCAATGTAGGCTTCGTTACATCAATAATTGAGTTGCTACGGAGTATATAAACGCGAAGCTTTATTTTCAAAGTGCGTGTAAACAGAGAAAACTTCTATGTAAAGAATTTATCATTGTATTATAATCGATGTACAGAGGGTTTCATAATAAATAAAAAAACTTTAACAATTTAAGACACTTATTGTTAGTCTGAATAATGCACATCAGAAAATAATACTGTAAATAATTATGTCATATAAATTTTCCAAATTTACACAATTAAATGAGATTTAAATTTTATTATAAATGTACCGCGATAAATGTATTGCATATAATCTTTGCAGATGCGAGCGTAGTGAACAATACTAATATAGATCTTCCGATTAAATATAAAGCACGTATTCCTTTCAACCTATGTAATTATATGCTAATGAAGCCTTCTGACCTCACAGAGGCATATGGATTCTACTGCGTAATGCCAGATTTATTTCTCTCTCTCTCTCTCTCTCTCTCTCTCTCTCTCTCTCTCTCTCTCTCTCTCTCTCTCTCTCTCTCTCTCTCTCTCTCTCTCTCTCTCTCTCTCTCTCTCTCTCTCTCTCTCTCTCTCTCTCTC
>NW_020214026.1:311687-316670 GCF_003070985.1 Temnothorax curvispinosus
TCTCTCTCTCTCTCTCTCTCTCTCTCTCTCTCTCTCTCTCTGTTTCACGCACCCCAATATGTTATTTAATGCCAAGGGATGACGGTGGAATATATGGAACCTGGCACAGTACCCGAGTATATTTTATTTCATCCGACGCAATAAAAAAACCCTGATATCTACATTCATCAATATCTACGTTCCTTCCCTTCGACATACCATCACAAATCTAATGTAAGAAAAAGCTAAAGAATAATATCATCATGATAACGTAAATCTTTTGAACGTGCATATCTTGTCGTCAGTATGCGATACTTGCCTGATAGTAAAATTGAATATCGCGATTATTGGAATTGCATGAACAGTTAGTCATTAGTCATTAAATGTTGCATATCTTTCTAAGAAAAAAATATAATTTCAAAAAGATCGTAGATCCTTGACTTGAATAATATACACGAATAACATGTAGAAGCCTGAAGCCGAATTAACTATGTTAATTCCGTTTCCATGCATTTTTTTATTTATTTATAATTAATGTCTTTTCAGTGGAAATACGAAAGTATAAAGTTATTTTCGAGTTTTAGAAAATGAGGTCTCTCATAAAATAAATCTTGATAAAAGTAAGTAACAAAAAACAGATGAGTAGGAGGCACTTAAAAATTTAAGAATAAAAACATTGAGAAAAGTTGCGTGCTTTAATGCAGATTTCTGCCCTAGATAAATGGTAGAAGGCGAATATTGATCAGACGTAGTAGAGAATGTCAGTAAGGGGTCCGCCATCTGTGCGCATCAAACTTAAGCTACGCGAATTATAAGATCATCTACATATTAACAATCAAAATATATCTTATAAAACAATGACAAAATAAAATTTGCCATGTTTCTCTGTGCATGTATCTCTATCATGCGAAGCTTATCATTTAATAAGAATTAACAGACCTAACATAAAATAAAATTAATAAGAGTTCAAAGCAGCGCGTATTTGATTCGCTTGCCTTATCAGCCGTTCACCACGCTCGATGTATCAAAGAAGAGTTAGCGTTTTTGACAGCATTATAGCATCAATCTTTATTGTCACTTAATAAATATTATAAATATAGCGCGCTTCAAAAAAATATTGATTGGCAGTCCCAAAATTTCTCTCCTTTTCAAAGAGATTGGGTATATAAACAACAATATATAATATGCATATGGATAATATGCGTATTTAAGAATTAATCATCCAAGATGCGCCCTTAAGAATTAATCATCCAAGATTAATCCAAGATATAAATCGGATGCTTAGTTTAGTTTTTATCAGTTATAATAAAGATAAGTACAAATATTTTTCCTTTGGAAAAGTCTCACCTATTAATTAAACTAGAATAAAAAGTTGCCAAAAATTGTATGTTTATAAATAAATGCAGTCAAAGAAACCGAAGGAATGCTTTTAAGAAAATTGATATCCTTTTTTGCAGTAATATTCTTGTTGCATAACTTGAACTCATGAAGGCGAAGAAGAACTGAAAGAAGTTACGACATCGTAATTCGAAGTTGGCTACAATAATAAATCCATACGTTCCCGTGCAATGTGTTCTCAGATCACGGTTTATGATTAGTGCTATAGCGAGGAAAGTGCGATTGTTTATTAGAAATTTATATGACAGACGAAATATCTCCGTCCGTACGCAAAGCGTTTTATGCTTCCCCAGAGTATTCTTCAGCATACGTCGATAAATAATAAAACTTTATCGCCACGTGGATCGCCACGCAACTGCCTAGCAGAGTTTAAAAAGTTGAATGAAGAAATATTATATATAATATTTATTAATATATTTATTATATAGTATTTATTAATATATTTCTGATTTAGAATATAAATTATATATATATATATATACATATATGTATATAACACACGAAAGATGCAATGCATGTTATATATTTTTATTATGGAATATCGCAGTTGGAATAGTTGTGACGTTTAATGGTCATATATTTTTCAGCTGATAGAGAAATAATCATATGAGATTAATCGATCGAGTCTTGTATCTTTCAAACTTTTGTAATTTCTCGCATTCGAAATATGTTTTACAGCGAATAATTTCATGATATTTAGTGAATGCAATTATTCACTGAATAATTATCAGATAAACACGCAATAGCCATTGTAAAGTAAGGAATAAGAAATATGAACGCTGTTTCCAATAACAATATGCATCTACAAGAATTCCGTTTCCTTTTTTTTTCTCTCGCATAACTGCACGAAGGATGCGTGTGATGTGTTGTCAGGTATTCCATCAGAAAGCTGTACTAAATTGCATGCAGATACGAAACATTGTAGGTACTTACACAGAGAAGTGGTACAGGAAGCACTTCCAGCCGGTAGGACGCTCCAGAAAGTTGTAAACTTGACCCTGGAAAGTGGCTTTCCCAGCGCGTCGATGTTCCTTGACGTGATAGCGACCTTCCCAGGTATTGCGATCACCACCGGTTCCCAGCAATAGCCTTGGATCGACACCTGAGAATGTGTCAATTTTACATTTCTATTGAATTCGTAATAAAATCGCAAACAAATCGATACGAGTCATAATATACTACATACAGCAACCGTAATCAGTCATGACATAAGTACAATATATATTATACTATTCACTATGCAATTTGATTTAAATTCGCCTAAAAGAATAGCTATTGTGTGTATTCGACGGCAAATAAAAGACTTAAAGAATAGAAATATTCCTTTCGACTAAATTATTATAAATTACTATTAAAAAATTATTATTTTCTAACTATGATTTACAATTTTTTAACAAAAGATGCAAATTTCGACAGTCAAAACGATAGACACATACATTAACATTTTGCTAAGATGCAACTAAACTACTAAACGTTTATACTGATTGTGAGTACATCCTTTGAAATACAAGACGTTAACGTATCGGCGTTAATTCTCGCCTTTTACGCGTCTATTTTTGGTACACTTTGGCTTCGCTTTTTCTTTCATCAATCCTTGGCAAACTTGACTGTAACCGAAAGCTCCCTGCTGAAACACTTCCGATTGCAGGATATGACGTCATGCACCCTACCGCGGATCGAGAATGAAACCGATTCGATCAAGTCAATATTTAAAGAATATATCCTCCCCAAAAAATTATAATTAACAATGTCATTGTATACACTGCGCAATTTGCCGCAAATATAGAAGGATAAAAATATTTTATTTAATTGCACGTAGAAATGGCACCATTTCAATATCTATTCATCAATCTCAGTCAGTTCAATATCTAATTATTATCATTCCATTGAGATCAAATAATATTTATAAAACTCATGAATGCAGCAGATGCAGTTGCAACTTAATAAATTCAAATATAAAATCAAATGCATAACAAATAACACTAAAAATTGTATCGAAATATGATTGCAATCTTGTAAAATACACAATTTAAATTTTCTTTTAGTATATTACTTACAATTAAAATACTATATATATATATCTAAATAAAATCAAAATATTTAAGAATATACGAAATAAATCATGTATCTTATCATCTTTCTTTAACAATTAATAAAAATGTAAAGAAAAAAGTTGAATGGTTTAATAAGTCTCTGTGACATCTTTTCCATATTTGTAACAAAGGATTTACAAAATGTAGTAACATATTTTCCTTAAACGGAAATATATAATTTTTTTAGAGAAGTAAAAAGATTAATTGTAATATAAAGGTTAATTATAATATAAATAAATAACATTAAAAATTCTTCCGATTATTTTAGCTATAAAAGTATTGAGGTAAGAAATAGTTAAATATTTTATAAAATATATAGAATAAAGTATATTGTAATAAATAAAATATGAATTTAATAGCTTGAAATGAACTATTGTGATCATGATACGTATATAAGTTCTTTTGAAAGAATAAAGAGATAAGTATAATTTTTTCTTCATTGCAATGTGACCATATGGCTATAATAAAGATCATAACGCTATTAAAATATTATAACATTCAACCATTACATATTAACCAAGCTTAATTTAGCAGAATTAATTCACAAATTATATCAGTACTATCGATTTGAAATTTTGTGGTCGGCTATTACATTTTTCATATGCGGTTCCGTGTTGTGGCCAATATCCGATCCCTGAATTAGCAACTGGTATATAATGCGCTATCTGCAGTTGATCAGAATATTGATGCGAATAATGTAAATACGTTTACGGAGAAAATTTGTGAATTAATGGACTTGGAATAATTAATCGATTTTATACATTTCCACGATGTAATATAAATATACTTTGCATGTGTCATTTATTTGCAAGAAATAAGAGTGTATTTTGTTTTATCATAACATAATTTTTTTTCTTACCGCCAACCAAAGTGTCATTGTTGTCAGACTGCAAGGTAGCACTGGTGTCAGATAGGGGTGACGGGGCCGGTCTTAAATCCGATAGCGGTTCCAATCCCAGTAAATCACTTCCGCCATCTCCACCTCCTCCATTTCCTCTGCCAACCTGTACAATCGTCACATTCAGAGGTCCCCGGTTACCTACCGTAAAACAGAGAGAGAGAGAACGAGAAGATACCATGATGAACCAGCTCGTTAAGAGTAAATGATCAAATGCGGGAATAGGGATTTTCTTTATATTAATTACGTTAATTATTTTATTAATTATACGCGTTACGAATCCGCCCATCTTGCTGCGCAAAATTATTATTAGAAAGCAGCGACGAAAGCAGCTGAAACGCAAAGGCGGGGTAAAGATCAGCACTTCGCAAGAGTGTCATTAAGTGGTAATTAACCCTCGTATTATGTTCCTCACCCTCGAATAAGCCGAGCTAAAATTGAATCCGTTTAACCGGACAAAATATTCTCTCTCTTAACCGGCCGCAATTCGTTTGTATGATAATTCGATGCACAATCAATGGTATGACATTTATTGATTCAGCGGTTTGTCCTATAGTATATATATACATGTGTGTGTGTGTGTGTGTGTGTGTGTGTGTGTGTGTGTGTGTGTGT